>NC_141693.1:1214139358-1214141858 GCF_964263255.1 Lissotriton vulgaris | reverse complement strand
TTCATGACATGGTCAGTGACATCACTGATGACATCATTGATGACATCTCAAATGACATCACTGATGACATCTCAAATGACATCACTGATGACATCACTGATGACATCTCATTTGACAATACTGATCACATCACTGATGATATCATTCATGTGATAATACGATGAACCTCTTCAGACTCTAATATATCCTTAGATACAATCAGTGTAAACAGACACTCACAGACTGTCACTCATCCATGGAGTTACTCACACACCTAGTCAGTCATGCAAAGAATCAATCACACCTCCATTTCCTCAACTATACAGTTATACAAACTTTACTTATTCAAACATATACTAACACATATTTACTCTCTTATACAATCCCTGATACAAGTTCACAATGATCCATACAGCCACTCACACATTCACTGGCTCTTATGCACAGTTATTTAAATATGTCAACTCTCACATGTACTGTGTTTTACATATGTACTTACTTTGACATGTAGCACTGAGATATCCATTCACTCACCAATACACTCATGTACACAGTCAACCGCCCATACAGCTGTTTCCACATGCACTTTTGAAACCATACATCTAGTGAATCAAACGCTCACACATCTATGCACAGAGTCATACACCTCCCAGCCACCCACACACACACTCAGTCTCCCATACAAATACTTGGGCAACCAATCAATAACCCATATAGTTACTCATATAGCTACTTATCAACACATGCAACAGTTTACAGAACAACAGACATAATGATGCACAAATTAAGACAGTTTAGTCACTAACCCATGCACTCAGTGAGACACATTTAATCACTGAATCATACAGTCAGTCATGCACCTACTAAATCCTTCATCCAGACACTTATACATCCACTCATTCTTCAAAATGTAAGACATATTTTAACTTTACAGAAACATACAGTCACTGGCTGTTGTCATCAGTGATGTCATCAGTGATGTCATTTGAGATGTCATCAGTGATGTCATCAGTGATGTCACTGACCATGTCATGAATGATGTAATATGTGACATCATCAGCAGTGGATTGCGGGTGCGCGATATATAGTTAGTGCAACTAACTATATATGGAATTTCAATGGTTTTGTGTGAGTAAAATAAGGTTTTGTAAATGCGAATTCCTAACTATATATGGTCTATAACCTATGGTTTTTTCAGTGAATTTTCAAGGTTTTGTAAATGCTAATTCCTAACTATATATGGTCTATAACCTATGGTTTTTTCAGTGAATTTTCAAGGTTTTGTAAATGCTAATTCCTAACTATATATGGTCTATAGCCTATGGTTTTTTCAGTGAATATATATATATACATACATATATAAACATATATCATCTGTATATCTATATAAATACAAACATAAATGCATGCATACATATACTTATATGCATACAGATGCATGTTATTTACATGAAAGTTGAAAAAACACTAATAAAAGCAAAGCTAAAAAGCCACCTCATTACAAACAGAATGGCTTTAACTTAAACGAGGGCGAGATCTATTGCATTTTCAATGCTTGTTTACTTTGGTTCCATCAAGAAGGCATTCAGATGTGTCACACATTTGCCAAAAATTCTGAATGTTAGCACTCTAGTTGCACATTAGATCGCTGTAGTAAAGCTACTGCTCACCAGGGACGTCTGCTGCTGGTATTCAAAGTGCATGTTTCAGTCTGCATGTCAGAAATTTTTTTAATGAAATAGAAGAGGATTTGAGAAGTCACTCAAAATGATCCCTAATTTTTCTTTCTGAAGCACTAATCATACTTTCTATGGCAAAATTAACCCCCTCATGTTGTTCCTTTTTAAATTGAGTGTTTTCAGACTTACCACTTCATTCCAATCAAGATGGCTTCTGGTGTGCCATACTTTTGTCATAAGTAAGACTGTTAGCGCTCTAGTTGTTCTTTAGAACACTCTGGGACATTCTGTCATTGGGCTATATTTGGGGTACATCTGGGTGATATTTGGGCTACATTTAGGCTCTTTTGTCTCTGGTGGCCATCTTGGGAGACTGTATGTCAGAATTTGTTAATGAAATTGAAGAGGGTTTGAGAAGTCACTCAAAATGTGCCCTAATTTTTCTTTCTGCAGCACTAATCATAATTCATATGGCAAAATATACACCCTCATTTTGTTCCTTTTTAAATTAAATGTTTTAAGAGTTACCACTTTATTCCAATCAAGATGGCTTCAGGTGTGCCATACCTTTGTAATAAGTAGGACTGTTAGCGCTCTAGTTGTTCTTTAGAACACTCTGGGACATTCTGTCATTGGGCTATACTTGGGCTACATCTGGGTGATATTTGGGCTACATTTGGGCTCTTTTGTCTCTGGTGGCCATTTTGGGAGACTGCATGTCAGAATTTTTTAATGAAATAGAAGAGGATTTGAAAAGTCACTCAAAATGTGCCCTCATTTTTCTTTCTGCAGCACTAATAATACCTTCTATTGCATAATATACCCCCTCATTTTGTTCCTTT